>NW_028252025.1:0-42070 GCF_964263255.1 Lissotriton vulgaris | reverse complement strand
ACAACACATGTATTTTCTATATCTTAAATTATCTAAGATTTTTCTCTTACTTATTTCTATTTACTTATATATATATATATATATATACACACACACACACACACACACATATATATATATATATATATCAATGAAAAAACCATTGGTTATAGAACATATATAGTTAGGAATTTGCATTTACAAAACCTTATTTTACTCGCATAAAACCATTGAAATTCCATATATAGTTAGATGCGCTAACTATATATCGCGCACCCGCAATCCACTGCTGATGATGTCACATATTACATCATTCATGACATGGTCAGTGACATCACTGATGACATCTCAAATGACATCACTGATGACATCACTGATGACATATCAAATGACATCACTGATGATATCATTCATGTGATAATACGATGAACCTCTTCAGACTCTAATATAACCTTAGATACAATCAGTGTAAACAGACACTCACAGACTGTCACTCATTCATGGAGTTACTCACACAACTAGTCAGTCATGCAAACAATCAATCACACCTCCATTTCCTCAACTATACAGTTATACAAACTTTACTTATTCAAACATATACTAACACATATTTTCTCTCTTATACAATCACTGATACAAGTTGTCAATGATCCATGCAACCACTGACACATTCACTAGCTCTTATACAGTTATTTATATATGTCAACTCTCACATGTACTGTGTTTTACATATGTACTTACTTTGACATGTAGCACTGAGATATCCATTCACTCACCAATACACTCATGCACACAGTCAACCACCCATACAGCTGTTTCCACATGCAATTTTGAACCCATACATCTAGTGAATCAGCTGTTCACACATCTATGCACAGAGTCACACACCTCCCAGCCACTCACACACATACTCAGTCTCCCATACAAATACTTGGGCAACCAATCAATAACCCATATAGTTACTCATATAGCTACTGATCAACACATGCAGCAGTTTACAGAACAACAGATATAATGATGCACAAATTAATACAGTTTAATCACTAACCCATGCACTCAGTGAGACACATTTAATCACTCCCTCATACAATCAGTCATGCACCTATTAAATCCTTCATTCAGACATTTATACATCCACTCATTCTTCAATATGTAAGACATATTTTAACTTTACAGAAACATACAGTCACTGGATGCTGTCATCAGTGATGTCATTTGAGATGTCATCAGTGATGTCATCAGTGAAGTCACTGACCATGTCATGAATGATGTAATATGTGACATCATCAGCAGTGGATTGCGGGTGCGCGATATATAGTAGGCGCATCTAACTATATATGGAATTTCAATGGTTTTATGCGAGTAAAATAAGGTTTTGTAAATGCAAATTCCTAACTATATATGTTCTATAACCAATGGTTTTTTCATTGAATTTTCAAGGTTTTGTAAATGCAAATTCCTAACTATATATGGCCTATAACCTATGGTTTTTTCAGTGAATTTCATTGGTTTTTTAATAGCAAATATCAAAAGCTGTAAAATGTCAAGTACGTGATAGGTAAAAACGTTTTCGTGTTTATGCACGCTGATGTGCTTTGAACGCTGCCCCCCTCCCCTCTTTTCTCTTAGTAGTACTCTCTCTTTGCAGATAGTGAAGAGTAGTTAACGCAGGCCTTTACCCCCGTTGTAATCCGTCGTGCCTGCTTGTCTCTCCATTTGATTGATTGTTATCCAAGCATTTACTGTTTTACAATTGATTCTCTTTGGTTCATTCTCTATTTACAAACAAGCACAAAGTCGCAATACTCTGTTTAGTCTTTGCAGATAGTGAAAAATCGTGAAAAATCGTGTAAAAAAATAAAAGTAATCGAGCAAAATCAGTAGGCCACTAATTGGATCTCTTTTTGACCTCGCTAAAATAGAAATATTAGGAACAACCCTTCATGAGAAATACGAAAATAGTGAGATGAACTGAGCTCCACACCATGAGGGCTGCAAGACAGCTCGGCTCCGTCACCCACCCCGCCCAAAATAACGACAAACCCTATGCAAATATTAAAAATATAGACAACACACCAGCAAAGAAACAGGGTTAAACATTTTATTAAATAACTATTTACATAACTATTTTATACATTTTATTGCCCGATCCGGCTAGCTCAATCGATCGAGCATGAAACTCATGCACTCTGATAGCAAGCGTTGCTACTGATGCTATGCAGACCAAAACTGGTTTTCAGTTTGTACATTTTTCTAGATTTTTCCATCCAAGGTTGGTTGACTTTGTAGAACGATGGCTTCAGATTTTCAACATACGGTGTGGTGGCGCGGACTGGGAGGGGGCGCTTCGCTCCTGCCCCCTCCCCAAGTAAGATTTTCATACGTGAAAGTACGTTAATGGTTTTGGTCCCTGAGTTGCTTCAATGTCACTGCCATTCTCAAATGGCATAAGTTCTGGATGTTGGGTGCCATAGTTCAGAGTTCTGAGCAGCGCTTGTAACACTGTCTGAAGCTTATTTCCACCTACTGCAGCTTCACTATTCTCAAAGTAAGTGAGTGTCGTTTGTGGACCTGACTGCATTTGAAAACAATGTGATATGTTACCTTCCTAAACCGCTTGACGGAGGCCCCCGAGGGGCGGTGTGATGGCCATGGACTCGGAGAAGACGCTTGGCTCCGACCCCCTCCCCAAGTCTTATAGCACCGGTGTAGCCTGAGATCGCCCCCGACATAGGCGGCCGGCTCCCGGGGTCCGGCGGAACTTTTTGCCTTTTGATGACTCTTCTATTCTGGACCTTGTCACACAATCCGTTTGACCTGAAGACACACTGTAGTGGGGCGCCCCTTTACCGTTTTAGTTGCCATTCCGCCCGCTTTTGCTACACTGTGCCTCTTCCGCCATTCAGCTGTTTACCGCCCGCTCTTGCAACTACAGCGTCTCGCTCACCATGTAGTTGAGTTGCTCCCGCTCTTGCGATGCAACGATAAGCGACTGCCACAGGACTCTCAAAATGGCGGCCGGCTCTTCAGATTTGGGCGTGGTCCACTAAAATGGCCCTGGGACACCTTGGAACTCGGACGCTTCCCTGATAGGGCTTGGGTCCCATTCTCGAAAGCGTCCCCTCAGCCGTGAAGATTCTACAAAAGTCTTGGGGGCCCCCGACTCCCGCAGGCTTCTGGTGGGGAGCGGCTGCCATGTTTGCTCATGGAATGGCCACGACGGACCTACGAGATGGTAGTGCTCTCATGCTGACGCCAGCTTTAGTCTGAAACATCCAGAAACACTGTAGACTACCAATTCGATCAGTTCCGGTAGCGCCCCAACATGACCCGGTAGAGAAGAACTTGCCCTCCCCTCTTTGACTGATGGTTCTTGTTGCCTGTCCCCTCTGTTGTCATTTTACAGAACTTTTTGGACTGCTGAAAGGGGTTGTGTTCCGAACGCTGGTTGGTGGAGACATTTTGACTATATTCTTGACCTACGTTGTCGCGTAATGCGTTATATGACACGCCGCATTAGCGCACCCGGAAGTGATCCGGGGCGCGGCGCGCAGCGCGTAACGTAAGCATAACAGGTCATGTGACTTGTTAATAAAACTTTTTATTGGTTCATTTTACTTTTGTTATTTTAATAATGAAAAGCTTGGTCATATGACCTAAAAAATACGCTTTTTATTGATTTCAAACTTCTTTTTAAAAAACATATATGTTATAATATTCCAGGCTAATGTACTTTCCCCGAAAATTTACAACTGTCCTGCAAGTAAAATATATTCCTTTTTCGAGAAAAAGGGCATTTCTTCGTTCCATGACGGAGCCGTTGAGTAAAAGAGACTCGGCCTGCTGTCTTAGTCGCCGATACGCCTGATTATCAGATTCTTATCGATCACTTTATGTTGCAGGAGTGGAAAACACAACTGCCCTTGACCATTTATCTTTACTGCGTTCCTACATATTATACCTTTTATCCGTCATGTAATTGGACTGCTTTATTTCACTTGCCTTTTACTGATTCGAAAACAGTGACTAAAAGTAAAAACTTTACCAATGTAAATACTACTACCATGTTTTGTTTTAAAAACCTTTATTGTGAAAATGTCAGTATACAAATACGGGCCTATAACCACGTGGGCCGGCCACGGAGCAAACTGAAATCGTATATGATGAGGAGACATTTACATTATAGAGGAACGTAACGAACGAGCCATTAGGTTGCAAGAACTAAGGTGTATAACAGTTGCGGAATCGGTGGACGTACATTTTGTAATTAAAATACGACAGGGCCACTTACAAAAAAGTTATCTAGATATACATTTGCGTGCAAAAACCATGGGTGACGTTAATTCGAACTTTCAATAGTACAGTAATCAATAACACATCAGAACTTAATATCAATAGGGATGTCGAAATATTCAATCAATTCTCGTCCCCGCCCGCCATGAGCATCAAAACTGCATTCATATCTCGTGATATCAAGGTTGTTCAACCAGTACACAACAATGAGTTACGAGTCCCATTTATACCGGCGCCATTTTGGGCGAGGCCGGGCAGGTCCAAGATATAGTCAAAATGTCTCCACCAACCATCGGCCAGACCAGAACCCCTTTCGGCCCTTTATGCTACAAGATGGTGTCTTCCATTCAGAAAATATTGTTGGCAGCATTTTGAAAGGAAACATAAACAGCCGTTCTCCTAGTGAGTCTCACATTGTTACATTTAGGAAGAATGTTGAAGAGTAGTATGTGGAAAATCTGAAGCCATTTTTCTACAAACTCTCAATCAGCCTTGGATGGAAAAAAAAATCCTGAAGAATGTACAAACTGAAAACCAATTTTTGTCTGTATAGCATCAACAGCAACGCTTGAGTCAGCTTTGTGTCAAGCCGCCATTTTGATTCAATCAATAACGTCCCCCTGCACACATTCAGGGACCTGGTCATGTCTTCAGATGAAACGGATTGTGGGACAAGAAGCAAAAAGGAAAAGGAAAAAAGTTCTGTCGGACCTCGGGAGCCGGCCGCCTATGTCATGTGCGACCTTTGGCCACACCAGGGCAATAGTGAAGCTGCAGCAGGTGCAAATAAGCTTTAGACAGTCTTACAAGCACTGCTCAGAACTCTCAACTATGGCACTGAACATCCAGGACTTGCCATTCGGATCTTGGTGCCTTGTGCTGGTTCCGACCTATTCACACATCGGTCCACTATTGACATCACCTCATAAGCCAACGGGGCACCCCACGCCGACTTTCGGCGCAGCATTGTAGGATGGCCACACCAGTGCGGCAACTTGCTGGACACCACCTCGGTGCCATCCGGATCTCGGCGCGTTCGAGTCACTGTACCGCAAGAGTGACCGCAACTCAGCTGGACACGCCGTCTTTCGGCGCAGCATTGTAGGATGGCCACACCAGTGCGGCAATTTGCTGGACACCACCTCGGTGCCATCCGGATCACTGCGCGTTCGAGTCACTGTACCGCAAGAGTGACCGCAACTCAGCTGGACACGCCGTCTTTCGGCGCAGCATTGTAGGATGGCCACACCAGTGCGGCAATTTGCTGGACACCACCTCGGTGCCATCCGGATCTCGGCGCGTTGTGCTGCCTTTGGCCTACTGTAGCCGCAAGTGCGGACGCAACTCAGTTGGACGGCGAGTGAAACGCTAAGGGGCGCCGCACTGCAGCCGAGGAGCCTCCATCTTGGGGGAGACGCACAGCCCCCACTGACTGACGCAACCTCACAGGCCAACGGGGCGCCCCATGCCGACTTTCGGCGCAGCATTGTAGGATAGCCACACCAGTGCAGCAACTTGCTGGACACTAACTCGGTGCCATCCGGATCTCGACGCGTTGTGCTGCCTTCGGCCTATTCGCACATCGGTACGCTACTGACGCCGCCTCACGTGCCAACGGATTTTCTACGCTTTTTGTAGCCCTATGCCGCATAACAGGTCATGTGACTTGTTTATAAAACTTTTCATTGGTTCATTTTACTTTTGGTTTCCTAAAGATGGAAGGCTTGGTCATATGACCTAAAAATAACACTTTTCATTGGTTTAGAACATTTTTTTTTCCCAAACGATGAAAGCCCCACCTTGTTTCTGGATGATTCAGACTGAAGCTGGCGTCAGCATGAGAGCACCACCATCTCGTGGCTCCGTCGTGGTCATTCCGCGAGCAATCATGGCAGCCGCTCCCCACCGGAAGCCTGCAGGAGTCGAGGGCCCCCAAGACTTTTGTAGAATCTTCACGGCTGAGGGGACGCTTTCGAGAATGGAGCCCAAGCCCTAGCAGGCAAGCGTCCGAGTTCCAAGGTGTCCCAGGGCCATTTTAGTGGACCAGGCCCAAAACCGAAGAGCCGTCCGCCATTTTAAGAGTCATGTGGCAGCCGCCTATCGCTGCACTGCAAGAGTGGGAGCAACTCAACAACATGGTGAGCGAGACGCTGTAGCCGCAAGAGCGGGCGCAACTCAGCTGGATGGCCGCCACCTGGGGAGGCCCGTTCACGCCGCCTCCCCCACGCCCCCCCCGGGCCGCCCCACGCCAATTTTCGGAGCAGCATTGTAGGATACCAAAACCAGTGCAGCAGTTTACTGGACATCACCTGGGTGCCATCAACATCTCAGCGCGTTCTGCTGCCTTGGAACTATTCGCACAACAGACCGCTACTGACGAGGCCTCCTCCGCACCACCCGGGACGCCCCACGCTGTTTTTCTTTGCTGCATTGTAGGATCCCAAAAACCAGTGCGGCACCCAGGTGACATCACCTGGGTGCCGTCCAGAACTCAGCACGTTGTGCTGCCTTGGGACTATTCGCACAAAAGACAGCTTCTGACCATTGTTGCTTTTTTTGTCAAAAATGTTTAAATGTTTGTTACAGTTTTTGTTCCGTTCGTTATATTTAAAAGTTAATAAAGTTTTATAATCCCACTTTGTTGGAGTGCTATATATTTTTAAAAAATCGGGTGAATGGGGCCTTGAATCGGGTTATTGTCATGTGTGGGCTTTGCAAGTGTACTGCTACAGGATCGGGCATTTCAAATTCAAATGCACGTTCTTTTTCTTACCTTTCCGAAGCATGGAGCGCAATAGCAGGCAGAGAAAGGGTGATGCAAGTGTTGAACACTGCCTGGCCTGGAAGTTGCTGGCAGTGCCCCCCCCCCGCCCGCTCCTGAAAGAGGACACACACACACCGCCGCCCCGAGTACTTCACAGATCATTAAAAGACCATGCGCTTGTTCATGAGGCTTAAATGGTTTATCACCCCTTCTAGAACCCCTGCATCGACCCTCTGACGTTTCCTGGAAAAATTACCACGTAACACAATACCAAGCCCTGTCAGCTGAAACCCCCGAGGAATCATGGGGCATATTATCAAGGGGGTTTATCTCCGCTTTTTTGGCTTTAAAAGCCAAGAAAGTGGAGATAAAACGATCTCCCTATTACCAAGATGTCGCTAACACCAGTTAGTGACAGCTAAAAGGAGATAGCGACCATCTTGGGCCCCGCTTTGCATGTCAGTGATATTTATCACTAATGACATGCAAAGTGGGCGTGCCAAGATGTTACCGACTGGAAACAGTCCCTAACATCGCTATCTCCTATTACCAACTTTTGGAGATATTCGCGCTAAGCGCGAATATCTCCAAAAGCTAACACCTGACCTGAGCAGTTCTTAGCCATGTTATCCAATGGGAGGTGGATAACATGGCTAAGAGCATTTGCTCGATAATGCATGAATATCGCTGACTTTTCAGCGATATTCATGCATTGCGGCCGTTTTTTATCGCATTTGCGATAAACCTTGCTAATAGCAAGGTTAAAGACAAAAATTATCGCTAGTTGTTGGTAATATGCCCCCGGGTTTTTGCTTGCAGAAATCGGGAGGCGGGAGACTAGCACTGAAATCAGTAGGCTCACGCCTGAATCGGGAGGGTTGGTATGTCTGGATTCTCTACAGCTGGGGCCATAAACTACATCCGCAGGGCTAGGTGATAGCCTGGGTCCGGCCTGGACAATCGGACACAGAGGAAGAGGAGTGTCAGAGGGTGCGGTAGTGAATAGGGTGAAAGGGAGGTGTCGGGCGGGCACAGGGTGTGATTCTCAGGGAAGAGCAGCGCAGATGGGGAGAAGTATATGGCCCATGCATGAGAGAGAGAGCGGGGGTGACCAGTGCGTGGGGGAGATGCTTGCGAGGGTGGGGAGCCGTGCTGAGAATCGACAGCGTGCAGAGAGTGGGTCTGGTCAAGGCATCTAAAATGGCTGCCGTGCACGACAAAAGTGTGGCATTGGAAAAAAAGCAAGATGGCGCAGACAATGTTTATCAATACAAATTAATTTATAACAATTATTTTTAACAATATATTTACTCGCAGTGTCAAAATGGCGGTCAACACTTCCTGATTTCCATCGAATCGAATGTTAACAGACGTCACGCAGCAAAAAAAAAAAAAAAGCTCACGCACAGCCGCTGGAAGACATGTATCAACATATATGAGCCTCCTCAGCCACCCTCAGAAAACATAAGGGGTCAGGATACGTCTCCCGCACCCCCTTATACCTAGTAATTTAATTAAAACGAAACACAAAATGGTGAATTCCCGTTTCGCTACCAGTTTGCGGCCCAGTTCGCGGCCCGGGAAGCGCTTCTACCGTGAAAAATATATTTTTTTTTATTTTCCCCACGGGACCCTTTAATAACCCCAACATCATTCCTAGGGGGTCAAGAGAGGTATACCTTGCCCCCTTTCATTAAATTCCCCCTTCGTTTTTCACCTCTTCTTCTCTCTCGATCCTACCGAGAGATAAGATGGCGGCCGCTCCGGACTGTTTAGAATGTTGACAGACACCGGAGAGCCAATCAGCTTTCTGCGCGCAAAGTTCTGTTTCGCGAAAAGTAAGCGGACCGGAGCGCAGCCCGGAGCGCTGTTACAGATATATATCTTGTTTTGAACGTTAATTTCTCAAAATCCACTGGAGCACATATATTGAGACGTAGCAAAGGCACATCGGGCTAACAGTCCCTACAATTTTGCCAAGTTTCGTGCAAATCCATTCAGCCGTTCGAGCTAAAAGTGAGGCCAAAGGCCCTATGGAAATTAACATGGGAAAAACGCGTTTTGGGACCCCCCTTTTTTCTCGGCCCCCCCTTGACGAAACCCCCCCAAATTTTCGGGGGCTGCTCAGAAACAAAATGTGCCATTTTCCTGAAAATTTCAGCCGATTCCGTCCACAAACGCCAAAGTTATTAGACATAGAATTTTCAAAAGTTCCATAGACAAATAATCCTAACTATATATACCTACTGGCGATAGCCAGTAGGTAATATATATATATATATATATATATATATATATATATATATATATATATATATATATATATAGAACCTCCTTGCACTCAGCTGCCGCTGAGCAACGCCATGCTTCAGCCGCTTGTCAACAGTGGTTCGTGAAAGGTGGTGAACCTCTAAATTAACTCGCAATACCGTCACCTTCCAGCGGCCTTAAATCATGAACACCAATTATCTCAAGGTAGCCTTTTATTCAGCAGAATTCATAGGCAATCTTCACTTTACGCGTTTCGGGAATGTTTACTCGTGAACAAGGGAAAACATTCCCGAAACGCGTAGAGTGAAGATTGCCTATGAATTCTGCTGAATAAAAGGCTACCTTGAGATAAGTGGTGTTCGTGATTTACTGACGCTGGAAGGTAACGGTATTGCGAGTTAATATATATATATATTTAATGAAAAAACCATTGGTTATAGAACATATATAGTTAGGAATTTGCATTTACAAAACCTTATTTTACTCGCATAAAACCATTGAAATTCCATATATAGTTAGATGCGCTAACTATATATCGCGCACCCGCAATCCACTGCTGATGATGTCACATATTACATCATTCATGACATGGTTAGTGACATCACTGATGACATCACTGATGACATCTCAAATGACATCACTGATGACAACATCCAGTGACTGTATGTTTCTGTAAAGTTAAAATGTGTCTTACATATTGAAGAATGAGTGGATGTATAAGTGTCTGGAAGAAGGATTTAGTAGGTGCATGACTGACTGTATGAGAGAATGATTAAATGTGTCTTAATGAGTGCATGGGTTAGTGACTAAACTATCTTAATTTGTGCATCATTATATCTGTTGTTCTACAAACTGCTGCATGTGTTGATCAGTAGCTATATGAATAACTGTATGGGTTATTGATTGGTTGTCCAAGTATTTGTATGGGACACTGAGTGTGTGTGTATGGGTAGCTGGGAGGTGTGTGACTCTGTACATAGATGTGTGAGTAGTTGATTCACTATATGTATGGGTTCAAAACTGCATGTGGAAACAGCTGTATGGGCGGATGACTGTGTGCATTAGTGTATTAGTGAGTGAATGGATATCTCAGTGCTACATGTCAAAGTAAGTACATATGTAAAACACAGTACATGTGAGAGTTGACATATATAAATAACTGTGCAGAAGAGCCAGTGAATGTGTGAGTGGCTGTATGGATCATTGTGAACTTGTATCAGGGATTGTATAACAGAGTAAATATGTGTTAGTATATGTTTGAATAAGTAAGGTGTGTATAACTGTATAGTTGAGGAAATGGAAGTGTGATTGATTGTTTGCATGACTGACTAGGTGTGTAAGTAACTCCATGGATGAGTGACAGTCTGTGACTGTCTGTTTACACTGATTGTGTCTAAGGTTATATTAGAGTCTGAAGAGGTTCATGGTATTATCACATGAATGATATCATCAGTGATGTGATCAGTAATGTCAAATGAGATGTTATCAGTGATTTTATCAGTGATGTCATTTGAGATGTCATCAGTGATGTCATCAGTGATGTCACTAACCATGTCATGAATGATGTAATATGTGACATCATCAGCAGTGGATTGCGGGTGCGCGATATATAGTTAGCGCATCTAACTATATATGGAATTTCAATGGTTTTATGCGAGTAAAATAAGGTTTTGTAAATGCAAATTCCTAACTATATATTTTCTATAACCAATGGTTTTTTCATTGAATTTTCAAGGTTTTGTAAATGCAAATTCCTAACTATATATGGACTATAACCTATGGTTTTTTCTGTGAATTTCAATGGTTTTTTAATAGCAAATATCAAAAGCTGTCAAATGTCAAGTACGTGATAGGTAAAAACGTTTTCGTGTTTATGCACGCTGATGTGCTTTGAACGCTGCCCCCCCCCCTCCCCTCTTTTCTCTTAGTAGTACTCTCTCTTTGCAGATAGTGAAGGGTAGTTAACGCAGACCTTTACCCCCGTTGTAATCCGTCGTACCTGCTTGTCTCTCCATTTGATTGATTGTTACCCAAGCATTTACTGTTTTAGAATTGGTTCTCTTTGGATCATTCTCTATTTACAAACAAGCACAAAGTCGCAATACTCTGTTTAGTCTTTGCAGATAGTGAAAAATCGTGTAAAAAAATAAAAGTAATCGAGCAAAATCAGTAGACCACTAATTGGATCTCTTTTTGACCTCGCTAAAATACAAACATTAGGAACAACCCTTCATGAGAAATACGAAAATAGTGAAATGAACTGAGCTCCACACCATGAGGGCTGCAAGACAGCTCGACTCCGCCACCCACCCCGCCCAAAATAACGACAAACCCTATGCAAATATTATAAATATAGACAACACACCAGCAAAGAAACAGGGTAAAACATTTTATTAAATAACTATTTACATAACTATTTTATACTTTTTGTTGCCCGATCCGGCTATCTCAATCGATCGAGCATGAAACTCATGCACTGATAGCAAGCGTTGAGAGTTTGTAGAACGATGGCTTCAGATTTTCTACATACGGTGTAGTGGCGCGAACTGAGAGGGGGCGTTTGGATCCTGCCCCTTCCCCAAATAAGATTTTCATACGTGAGTGTTCGTTCATGCTTTTGGTCCCTGAGTTGCTTCGATGTCACTGCCTTACACAAATGGCATATGGCCGAGATACCCGCCACCCCCTCTCAACACAATCCCCAAAAGGAGTGAAACCGGAAACAGTTCTTGAAGTTTTTGGAAGTGGGATGGAGTGACCATCCCGGCCGTATTTATTAAAACAAAATTAAAACATTAAACGTTTCATGTTATGTACAATTTCATTACCATATTGCGATGTTTGGCTAACCTTAACAGATTCTCTAATACAGAGGTTCTCCTAGCCGAACTAGCAACCTACAAAACATTTCTTGACATATTGAAATTGTACAACCTAACGTTTAAGGGCCAACGGCAAGGTCATAACCGGTGTCAAGATCCCTAACCGGACTTACCCCTCCCACTTGGGATGGGCGACAGCACGGAGGCGTACCTCAAGTGCAACTACTACCAATTTCCCTTGACTTGACGGGGGCACCTAAAACTCGACGCCAGTTAAAGGTCGTTCGAATACTCGTGTGAGGTATCTAGAAGGTATCGTGGCCCTTATCCCAACCCCACACAACTTACCGCATCTGCCGTCGCAGATGTCACTGGCCCCGGGAAATTCCCCAGGAGGGGGCTGTAACCCCTCCTACAAAGGAAGGGGCCTTGACCGCCTTTCCTTTACTTCCGGCGACCCATCCTTAGAAGGGACCGCCTCCCCATTGAGGGGCCAATGGCCACCTCTCCCGAGCGCTCCCATCCGTGTTGGGTGACGCCCACTCATAGGGATCTACTAATTAGTGCTCACCGATCATGACCTTACCGCCTACCAAAATAAATACGACAGTGCAAATTAACCTAAGAATACATTGGCCACTATGACCGAAAGAGCATACATCAAAATTCAACACTAAACTGAATATCTTTAATGGCAAACATACTCAAAACGAACATTCTTTATTAACTCAAAATCAACATGGCACTACAACCTGTAAACGAAAACAAAACAAAATTAATCAACTTTATTATACACCACTGGCTGCTTCAGGGGCTGGTGGGTGGGTCAAAATTGGCTCTTCGTTCTGTCCCGAGCTCACGTGCAGCGAGGAGGTGCAGCTTCAGAGCACAAGAACAAGAGGATGTCTTCTGGTCTTGCGTCCCTTTTTATCCGTCTTCAGGGCGGGCGTATACCCGCCCCTGCCTGCCCCTGAGGGCGTGGCTGGCCGCGTCGGTGTCTAGGCCAGCCCACTCTAGGGCGGGAACGAGCGCGCCCCAGCTACGCCGCTTCGGGCATACCAGCTGAGACGCGCCTCCCGCCCAAAATGGCTTCCCGGGGGGATCGAGGCACTCGGCCATACGTTCGGGGGGACCGATTCGGTCGCCCCTTTCCATATGGCCGAGATACCCGCCACCCCCTCTCAACACAATCCCCAAAAGGAGTGAAACCGGAAACAGTTCTTGAAGTTTTTGGAAGTGGGATGGAGTGACCATCCCGGCCGTATTTATTAAAACAAAATTAAAACATTAAACGTTTCATGTTATGTACAATTTCATTACCATATTGCGATGTTTGGCTAACCTTAACAGATTCTCTAATACAGAGGTTCTCCTAGCCGAACTAGCAACCTACAAAACATTTCTTGACATATTGAAATTGTACAACCTAACGTTTAAGGGCCAACGGCAAGGTCATAACCGGTGTCAAGATCCCTAACCGGACTTACCCCTCCCACTTGGGATGGGCGACAGCACGGAGGCGTACCTCAAGTGCAACTACTACCAATTTCCCTTGACTTGACGGGGGCACCTAAAACTCGACGCCAGTTAAAGGTCGTTCGAATACTCGTGTGAGGTATCTAGAAGGTATCGTGGCCCTTATCCCAACCCCACACAACTTACCGCATCTGCCGTCGCAGATGTCACTGGCCCCGGGAAATTCCCCAGGAGGGGGCTGTAACCCCTCCTACAAAGGAAGGGGCCTTGACCGCCTTTCCTTTACTTCCGGCGACCCATCCTTAGAAGGGACCGCCTCCCCATTGAGGGGCCAATGGCCACCTCTCCCGAGCGCTCCCATCCGTGTTGGGTGACGCCCACTCATAGGGATCTACTAATTAGTGCTCACCGATCATGACCTTACCGCCACAGGCCCGGATAGTTGACCGGCTATCCGGGCCCCCCACCAAAACTCCTAGCTAAAGGTCATGTTCCAACGTTTTTAACCATGCTAAGAAGTCTCCTATGAGTAACTCATTTCCCACCCGAGACAAATGCACACCATCCCCCATATACATACTGTCATCATTAATACAACCGTGCGAGATAGAATGCAATGTCCTGGAACGGAACAACCTACTCATTTTGTTATTAAGTTTCCTAACAGAATGGTTCAAAGCAGGGATCGAAATAGCCCCCCGCCACACTTTTCGTGGGATCATATGAGACCACGCGATTATGCACCCCGGAACTTTCCTCGCCAACCAACTTACGGTGGAAAGCATTGCCTCCAGGAGAAGTCGTCTACCGGTGGTGACCAAATCATTGCCCCCTAAATGTACTATGACTATAGACGGCGGTGACCTCATCCGCCCTAACAAACCCTCAAAATAAGCCTGAAACTGGTCAATACAGAGACCGCCCCTTCCGTAGAAGGACATCCTGTACCCGTATTCCCCAGCTACGTGAATCATGTCACCTGCTTCGAATACGTCTGCGGCACGCCTCACGTATGAGTGGCCCACGACCCACACCTCCTTTCTCACAGCCGGTGATGTCTGACCGCTGGCCCGGTGTTGGGTCGACTGCATAGTCCGCCCCGCCTCGAAGGCTTGCGTAACTGAAAACCAAACAAAAGACAAGAAGCGTGAGTACATTGTTACAGCTTCACAACATGTGCAACCGCACATACCTCTTATAACAATTGGAGGACCAACGCCCCACTCGTTTTACTTGTTCCACATTAAGACCCCTGGCTGCAGCTTCAGTGGCAGCCCCTATCCGAAAGGAATGGGTCCCAAACTCACCCGGGTCCAAGCCTGCTGCGGTAATTGACATCGCGAGCACCCGCTGAAACTGAAACTTTGTCAGTGGGGTGGCGTCCGCGTGTCTCAACATTGTCCCCCCCCATGATGCCACCCTTCGTGCTAGGTAATCCTCTAAACACCTCACCGGACACATGGAAGACCCTGGAATCCTGCGAATGACTATGCAGTCTCCCACCCCACTTTGATCGGTTTTTGACTTGACAAAGGATACCGTCATAGTCTCACCCCTGATCTGAACGTGTTCCCGGCACAAACCCCCCGCCACATCCCGCTTGCTCCTTGCCACCAGCTCACTTATTCTCATAGCCCCGTGAAATGCAAGCGTAAAAGCGGCTCGGAACAAACAGGCCTCGAACTGAGACGAGCATATGTCGGGGAGTGTGGCCAGCAACTCTGACAACCTATCCAGACCTATCGGGCGCCTCTCATCTACTCTGCGACCCTCAAGGCGTTGCCACCCACGCAGCGCTTTCTGTACAGCAAAAGACGCTGTCGGGTCCTGGATATTATGAGCCCTGGCAACAAAGGAGATGGCAGCACGATGCCTCTGGGCTGTAGCCACCGACTTCCCAGCCTTACGCAAGGACATCAGAAAATGTACTACCCAATCCTCATGCCCCCAAAGTCCCCCTCTCTCAGTCCCCAAAAAGGCCAAATAAGCCCGAAACGCCCCTTCGTATGCCTTCCTCGTCCTTGGTGCTAGACTCTCTCCCACGAGGTAACGAAGTTCGGGGCACCGAGAGACCAGAGAGCTTCGGGAAAGGGTGCTGGCTCGGGGTCCGCTGAGGGAAGGAAACCCGAGAAAGCCTGCATTTGAAAACGAGACAGTGCATCAGCAGCCTGATTCATCACCCCCGGGACATGTTTTGCTCTGAATACCACGTTCAGTTGCATACACAGTAAGACAATTTCTTTAAGCAGCCTCAAAATCATTTTACAACGTGCTGCCTGACTATTGATGCATTCTACAACGGTCATATTGTCAGACCAAAATATGACAGAATGATTTTTGAATCCATCGGGCCAGGATCTGAGGGCCACCAAAATAGGAAACAGCTCAAGGAAAGCAATATTACTCGTCAGCCCCTCATCGTGCCACCATGTTGGCCACTTTTGTGCCGACCATTTTGTGCCGAAGATGGCGCCGAAACCCATGCTTCCCGCTGAATCCGTCCATAGACCAAGCTCTTCAGAGGACAAGGCCGGTTTGTTCCAGACGACTCGACCATTGAAATCCACCAAAAATGCTAACCAAATACGCATGTCTTGGCGGACCTCGGCCGATAACCTCGTGCGATGGTGACCCTCCTTTAGGCCGACCATCGCCTGTGCAATCGAACGGGAAAAGGGGCGGGCCATCGGGATCACCCTTAAGGCAAAATTCAACTTCCCCACCAATTGCTGCAATTGATGCAGCGTAACTTTAGATGCAGTGATACACATTTGCAGGGCTGTCTTGAATTTCGATACTTTGGAAGCTGGTAAACGAAAACAACCCTCACTAGAGTCCAACTCGATCCCGAGGAACTCGAGGCAAGTCGTGGGACCCACAGTTTTACCTGGTGCCAACGGCACGCCAAATTGATTCATTAAAACACAAAATTCAGTCAAGGCCCGGGCACATTCATCATCCCCAGCGGCCCCAAGGAACAGAAAGTCATCGAGGTAATGCATCACATTCCGAAAACCTGTTTTCTTCGTGTAAACCCATTGCAGAAAACTACTGAATTTCTCGAAATAAGCACAAGATATCGAGCACCCCATCGGCATACACCTGTCCATGTAATACAAACCTTGAAACATGAATCCCAACAAACGTTGGTCATCCGGGTATACCGGGAGCAAACGGAACGCTGACTCGATATCTGATTTCGCCATCAGCGTCCCGGGCCCCAGGCGGTTCAAAATGGCTACGGCCTCATCGAATGATGCGTACCGCACCGAACACATTTCTGGATTAATTGCATCGTTTACAGAAAGGCCATGAGGGGCTGATAAATTGTGAATCAATCGAAACTCACCCGGGTCCTTCTTGGGGACCACCCCTAAAGGAGAACAAACAAAGTTCGGCACCGGGGGGACAGGAAACGGGCCGGCAACCCGACCTCGGGTAACCTCTTTCCGGATCTTATCCTGTACTACAGTAGTATGCTGCAAGACGGAAAGTTGATTTTTGCACGTCCCGACACCCTGAAAGTTACCCACCGGGATGCGGAAACCATATGAAAAACCGTTTCGTAGCACCCCAGCAGAAGTACGATCTGGGTATTCGCTGAGCCAGGGAATCATCGCCAGGGTATCAATCGGGGTTGGTAAAGGCGCCCCTCGGACTATATTAGACCTGTTTAGCGCCTCCTCTACCCCCATTTTCACCCGATTTGGCTCTGCACGAGGACTCAGGATGGGGTGCCCCACAACCACTACATTCGTGTTTGAACTTACAAGATCCCGGGGGCCTAGTACATTTGCTTCTGTTGAAATTGAAACAGAACCCCCTCTTCCCTGTATTGCCGGCGGGTCTCGGGTAATCGTCTGTACCCGTACCCGACCGAAAGGGTGTCCCCCCATTTTGGCGGGAGGACTCACTAACAGCACTCCCCACCAATGGCACTTTCAACATTCCCGACTCTTTCATCTTATTCCATGTTAAAGAATCGTAACAGTCCCAGGTTAAACTTTTGTTATGCTCCATCGCTTTCCTGAAAAGGTTGTCATAACAGAACCATTGGTTACCTTGGTGTGATGTCGAGTACCCCATAATTCGTGACTGATATACTGGAAATTCAGGGAGCAAATCAGGCCTACGTTCCCCCAAAATTGCCGTGAAAATTCCCCAAGCATTACCCCAGTTACCAATATTTTCATTCACTTTAAAGGCGGCCATTTTTGCGCGCCAAACACTCGGATGCATCAGATCCTTTTGACCCTTAACAGTTTCGACCTCATAGTGATCAACGAGCAGGGAGAAAATGTTAACGTATTCCCCCGCCCAAATCTTTTCCTTTATTGGCAAAGGAACATGTTGCCCCAATTTTTCTCTACGAGAGGGTGTTGACTCATCCCTTGCAATCGGCAATGGCCGCTTACCTGCACCGGACGCTGCTTCCGTCCCTCGTGGCTTGTCTATCGCCGCATCCGGCGCGGGCACCTTGGCTGTATCACGTTTCTCGCGCAACTGCTTTATGAGTGCTTGCGCTTCGGTAGCCATGGCGCCCCCATTACCGTCCCCCAACCATGCTGCTAACTGTGCCGCCAACTCGGGAGGCATATCTTCGGCAGACGTCGGGGTGACTACCACGGGAATCGGATTCCCCTCATCCGGTACCGGGGCCGGTACCGGGGCTGGCGCCTCGAGCGGGGAACAGGGAACCGGGACGTCTCCCCCGACCGGCCCCCTTCTCGGCCTCTTTGGCTTCCCTCCGGCCGGTGGACGCCCCGATCCCTCCTCGCCGTCTCGCTCCGCCAACCGCTTCTTAATTTCGGACATGTCCTTCATGAGTGCCCGAACCAACTGGTCAGTCGACATTCTCTTCGCTCCTTTCTTGGGCATCTTTTCGACGAAGTATCTAAAAGACAAAGAGAGAGATTAAAACGCTCAAAATTGGCTCTTCGTTCTGTCCCGAGCTCACGTGCAGCGAGGAGGTGCAGCTTCAGAGCACAAGAACAAGAGGATGTCTTCTGGTCTTGCGTCCCTTTTTATCCGTCTTCAGGGCGGGCGTATACCCGCCCCTGCCTGCCCCTGAGGGCGTGGCTGGCCGCGTCGGTGTCTAGGCCAGCCCACTCTAGGGCGGGAACGAGCGCGCCCCAGCTACGCCGCTTCGGGCATACCAGCTGAGACGCGCCTCCCGCCCAAAATGGCTTCCCGGGGGGATCGAGGCACTCGGCCATACGTTCGGGGGGACCGATTCGGTCGCCCCTTTCCATAAGTCCTGGATGTTGAGTGCCATACTTCAGAGTTCTAAGCAGCGCTTGTAACACTGTCTAAACCTTATTTGCACCTGCTGCAGCTTCACTATTCAAAGTAAGTGGGGTCCGTTTGTGGACCTGACTGCATTGGAAAACAATGTGATACGGTGCCTCCCTAAACCGCTTGACGGAGGCCCCCGAGGGGCGGTGAGATGGCGTGGACTGGGAGGGGGCGCTTGGCTCCTGCCCCCTCCCCAAGTCGTGTTGCCCTGGTGTGGCCTGAGATCGCCCCCGACATAGGCGGCCGGCTCCCGGGGTCCGGCGGAATTTTTTGCCTTTTGATGACTCTTCCATTCTGGACCTTGTCCCACAATCCGTTTGACCTGAAGACACGCTGTAGTGGGGCGCCCCTTTACCGTTTTAGTTGCCATTCCGCCCGCTTTTGGTACTCTGTGCCTCTTCCGCCATTCAGCTGTTTACCGCCCGCTCTTGCGACTACAGCGTCTCGCTCACCATGTAGTTGAGTTGCTCCCGCTCTTAAGATTTAACAGAACTTTTTGGACTGCTGAAAGCGGTTGTATTCCGACCGGTGGTTGGTGGAGACATTTTGACTATATTCTGGACCTGCGTTGTCGCGTAATGCGTCATATGACGCGCCGCGTTAGCGCACCCGGAAGTGCTCCGGTGCGCAAGGCGCAGCTTCCCGGAAACGATCCAGAGCGCGCCGCGCAGCGCGTAACGTAAGCATAACAGGTCATGTGACTTGTTAATAAAACTTTTCATTGGTTCATTTTACTTTTGTTTTCCTAATGATGTAAGACTAGGTCATGTGACCTAAAAATAACACTTTTCATTGGATTAAAACATTTTTTTTCCCAAACGATGAAAGCCCCACCTTGTTTCTGGATGTTTCAGACTGAAGCTGGCGTCACCATGAGAGCACCACCATCTCGTAGCTCCGTCGTGGCCATTCCGCAAGCAATCATGGCAGCCGCTCCCCACCGGATGCCTGCGGGAGTCGAGGGCCCCCAAGACTTTTGTAGAATCTTCAAGGCTGAGGGGACGCTTTCGAGAATGGGACCCAAGCCCTGGCAGACAAGCGTCCGAGTTCCAAGGTGTCCCAGGGCCATTTTACTGGACCAGGCCCAAATCCGAAGAGCCGGCCGCCATTTTAAGAGTCCTGTGGCAGCCGCCTATCGCTGCACCGCAAGAGTGGGAGCAACTCAACTACATGGTGAGCGAGACGCTGTAGCCGTGAGAGCGGGCGGTAAACAGCTGAATGGCGGAAAAGGCACAGTGTAGCAAAAGCGGGCGGAATGGCAACTGAAACGATAAAGGGGCGCCCTAACTACAGCAGACGAGCCTCCGCCATGTGCTTCAAAACTGCATACGTATCTCGTGATATCAAAGTTGGGCAACCAGTACACAACAAGCAGTTACGAGTCCCATTTACACCAGCGCCATTTTGGGCGCGGCCGGTCAGGTCCAGGATCTAGTCAAACATAACAAATGAGGCTGACGTCTCTGAAGCAGTTGACGCACAGCAGGACATAGCAAATAAACATGAAGTCTCTAAAGCTGTTAACTCACTGCAGGACAAAACAAGTGAACCTGAAACCTCTGGAATAATTGTCGCTCAAAAGAACAACACACAAAACTCTGTAGAGCCTGAAGAAAGAAAAACAGAAGGGCACTGTAGTTTCAGACACACTTAACACTAATGACTTAACAAAGATATCGTCTGTTTATGAAGCAGTTATCATGTTCACAGAATTGACAAAGAAGTGTGCAGACACCAATGCTATTAAGAAACACAAGGAAATCCCTAACGCATCAGCATTCTCGGAAGAGGTTGACACAGATAACATCTTAAGGAACAAAGAAAGACAAAATAAGGATGAGGAAGTTATCACTTTAGTTTTTTCATCAGCTAGCGACAGCAAGAAACATATTGTAATGGAGATTAGAGAGGCTACGGATGGATGAATAAATTATCCAAAGAAATGGCGACTCCCCCCTTTAGCAGATTAGCTAAATCTTTGCGTAATTTGGACATTAAAGTTATATTATTGTTGTTGTTGTTGTTATGGTTATAGTTCTGGTTAATTTCAGCAAGAAACACATTGTAATGGAGATTAGAGAGGCTACGGATGGGTGAATAAATTATCAAAAGAAATGGCGACTCCCCCCTTTAGCAGATTAGCTAAATGTTTGCGTAATTTGGGCATAAAAGTTATATTATTGTTGTTGTTGTTGTTATCGTTATAGTTCTGGTTAATTTCCATTCAGAGTGTCCTACACAGCACCACTCTAGGTAAACACTACTTTATGTAAAACCTGGAACATAGCACTCATTGAAACTATAGTTGGTCACCATGGGGTTTAAAGAAGGGATGGTTCTTCACCTGGGTGCCTTCCACAACTCAGCACGTTGTGCTGCCTTGGGACTATTCGCACAAAAGACAGCTTCTGACCATTGTTGTTTTTTTAAATCAAAAAATGTTTAAATATATTTACAGTTTTTGTTGCGTTCGTTATATTTAAAAGTTAATAAAGTTTTATAATCCTACTTTCTTGGAGTACTATATTTTTTTTAAAAATCGGGTGAATGGGGCCTTGAATCGGGTTATTGTCATGTGTGGGCTTTGCAAGTGTACTGCTACAGGATCGGACATTTCAAACTCAAATGCACGTTCTTTTTCTTACCTTTCCGAAGCATGGAGCGCAATAGCAGGCAGACAAAGGGTGATGCACGTGTTGAACACTGCCTGGCCTGGCAAGTTGCTGGCAGTGCCCCCCCCCGCCCGCTCCTGAAAGAGGGCACACACACACCGCTGCCCCGAGTACTTCACAAATCTTTAAAAGACCATGCGCTTGTTCATGAGGCTTAAATGGTTTATCACCCCTTCTAGAACCCCTGCATCGACCCTCTGACGTTTCCTGGAAGAATTAGCACGTAACACAATACAAAGCCCTGTCACCTGAAACCCCCGAGGAATCGTGGGGCATATTATCAAGGGGGTTTATTTCCGCTTTTTTGGCTTTAAAAGCCAAAAAAAAGGAGATAAAATTATCTCCCTATTACCAAGCTGTCGCTAACACCAGTTAGTGACAGCTAAAAGGAGATAGCGACCATCTTGGGCCCCGCTTTGCATGTCAGTGATATTTATCACTAATGACATGCAAAGTGGGCGTGCCAAGATGTTAGCGACTGGAAACAGTCCCTAACATCGCTATCTCCTATTACCAACTTTTGGAGATATTCTCGCTAAGCGCGAATATCTCCAAAAGCTAACACCTGCCCTGAGCAGTTTTTAGCCATGTTATCCAATGGAAGGTGGATAACATGGCTAAGAGCATTTGCTGGATAATGCATGAATATCGCGGACTTTTCAGCGATATTCATGCATTGCGGCCGTTTTTTATCGCATTTGCGATAAACCTTGCTAATAGCAAGGTTTATCTGCGATAAAATTCGCCGATGTGCGGCGATAATTTTTGTCTCTAAACAAGTTAGAGACAAAAATTATCGCTAGTTGTTGGTAATATGCCCCTGGGTTTTTCCTTGCAGGAATCGGGAGGCGGAAGACTAGCACTGAAATCAGTCGTCTCACGCCTGAATCGGGAGGATTGGTATGTCTGGATTCTCTACAGCTGGGGCCATAAACTACATCCGCAGGGCTAGGTGATAGCCTGGGTCCGGCCTGGACAATTGGACACAGAGGAAGAGGAGTGTCAGAGGGTGCGGTAGTGAATAGGGTGAAAGGGAGGTGTCGGGCGGGCACAGGGTGTGATTCTCAGGGAAGAGCAGCGCAGATGGGGGGAAGTATATGGCCCATGCATGAGAGAGGGAGCGGGGGTGACCAGTGCGTGGAGGAGATGCTTGCGAGGGTGGGGAGCCGTGCTGAGAATCAACGGCGTGCAGAGAGTGGGTCTGGTCAAGGCATCTAAAATGGCTGCCGTGCACGACAAAATTGTGGCATTGGACAAAAAGGCAAGATGGCGCAGACAATGTTTATCAATAAGGATTCATTTATAACAAAATATTTACTCGCAGTGACAAAATGGTGGTCAACACTTCCTGATTTCCATCGAATCGAACGTTAACAGACGTCACGCAGCAAAAAAAAAAAAAAAGCTCACGCACAGCCGCTGGAAGACATGTATCAACATATATGAGCCTCCTCAGCCACCCTCAGAAAACATAAGGGGTCAGGATACGTCTCCCGCACCCCCTTATACCTAGTAATTTAATTAAAACGAAACACAAAATGGCGAATTCCCGTTTCGCTACCAGTTTGCGACCCAGTTCGCGGCCCGGGAAGCGCTTCTACTGTGAAAAATAATTTTTTTTTATTTTCCCCACGGGACCCTTTAATAACCCCAACATCATTCCTAGGGGGTCAAGAGGAGTATACCTTGCCCCCTTTCATTAAATTCCCCCTTCGTTTTTCACCTCTTCTTCTCTCTCGATCCTACCGAGAGATAAGATGGCGGCCGCTCCGGACTGTTTAGAATGTTGACAGACACCGGAGAGCCAATCAGCTTTCTGCGCGCAAAGTTCCGTTTCGCGAAAAGTAAGCGGACCGGAGCGCAGCCCGGAGCGCTGTTACAGATATATATCTTGTTTTGAACGTTAATTTATCAAAAACCACTGGAGCACATATATTGAGACCTAGCAAAGGCACATCGGGCTAACAGTCCCTACAATTTTGCCAAGTTTCGTGCAAATCCATTCAGCCGTTCGAGCTAAAAGTGAGGCCAAAGGCCCTATGGAAAAATGAATGGGAAAAACGTGTTTTGGGACCCCCCTTTTTTCTCGGCCCCCCTTGATGAAACCCCCCCGCATTTTCAGGGGCTGCTCAGAAACAAAATGTGCCATTTTCCTGAAAATTTCAGCCGATTCCGTCCACAAACGCCAAAGTTATTAGACATAGAATTTTCAAAAGTTCCATAGACAAATAATCCTAACTATATATACCTACCGGCGAACGCCAGTAGGTAATATATATATATATATATATATATATATATATATATATATATATATATATATATATATATATATATATATATTTAATATATATATATTTTTCCCATGTTAAATTCCATAGGGCCTTTGGCCTCACTTTTAGCTCGAACGGCTGAATGGATTTGCACGAAACTTGGCAAAATTGTAGGGACTGTTAGCCCGATGTGCCTTTGCTAGGTCTCAATATATGTGCTCCAGTGGATTTTGAGAAATTAACGTTCAAAACAAGATATATATCTGTAATAGCGCTCCGGGCTGCGCTCCGGTCCGCTTACTTTTCGCGAAACTGAACTTTGCGCGCAGAAAGCTGATTGGCTCTCCGGTGTCTGTCAACATTCTAAACAGTCCGGAGCGGCCGCCATCTTATCTCTCGGTAGGATCGAGAGAGAAGAAGAGGTGAAAAACGAAGGGGGAATTTAATGAAAGGGGGCAAGGTATACCTCTCTTGACCCCCTAGGAATGATGTTGGGGTTATTAAAGGGTCCCGTGGGGAAAATAAAAAAAAATATATTTTTCACGGTAGAAGCGCTTCCCGGACCGCGAACTGGGCCGCAAACTGGTAGCGAAACGGGAATTCGCCATTTTGTGTTTCGTTTTAATTAAATTACTAGGTATAGGGGGTGCGGGAGACGTATCCTGACCCCTTATGTTTTCTGAGGGTGGCTGAGGAGGCTCATATATGTTGATACATGTCTTCCAGCGGCTGTGCGTGAGCTTTTTTTTTTTTGCTGCGTGACGTCTGTTAACGTTCGATTCGATGGAAATCAGGAAGTGTTGACCACCATTTTGTCACTGCGAGTAAATATTTTGTTATAAATGAATCCTTATTGATAAACATTGTCTGCGCCATCTTGCCTTTTTGTCCAATGCCACAATTTTGTCGTGCACGGCAGCCATTTTAGATGCCTTGACCAGACCCACTCTCTGCACGCTGTCGATTCTCAGCACGGCTCCCCACCCTCGCAAGCATCTCCCCCACGCACTGGTCACCCCCGCTCTCTCTCTCATGCATGGGCCATATACTTCTCCCCATCTGCGCTGCTCTTCCCTGAGAATCACACCCTGTGCCCGCCCGACACCTCCCTTTCACCCTATTCACTACCGCACCCTCTGACACTCCTATTCCTCTGTGTCCGATTGTCCAGGCCGGACCCAGGCTATCACCTAGCCCTGCGGATGTAGTTTATGGCCCCAGCTGTAGAGAATCCAGACATACCAACCCTCCCGATTCAGGCGTGAGACTACTGATTTCAGTGCTAGTCTCCCGCCTCCCGATTTCTGCAAGCAAAAACCCGGGGGCATATTACCAACAACTAGCGATAATTTTTGTCTCTAACTTGTTTAGAGACAAAAATTATCGCCGCACATCGGCGATTTTTATCGCAGATAAACCTTGCTATTAGCAAGGTTTATCGCAAATGCGATAAAAAACGGCCGCAATGCATGAATATCGCTGAAAAGTCAGCGATATTCATGCATTATCGAGCAAATGCTCTTAGCCATGTTATCCACCTCCCATTGGATAACATGGCTAAGAACTGCTCAGGTCAGGTGTTAGCTTTTGGAGATATTCGCGCTTAGCGCGAATATCTCCAAAAGTTGGTAATAGGAGATAGCGATGTTAGGGACTGTTTCCAGTCTGTAATATCTTGGCACGCCCACTTTGCATGTCATTAGTGATAAATATCACTGACATGCAACGCGGGGCCCAAGATGGTCGCTATCTCCTTTTAGCTGTCACTAACTGGTGTTAGCGACAGCTTGATAATAGGGAGATAATTTTATCTCCGCTTTCTTGGCTTTTAAAGCCAAAAAGCGGAGATAAACCCCCTTGATAATATGCCCCACGATTCCTCGGGGGTTTCAGCTGACAGGACTTGGTATTGTGTTACGTGGTAATTTTTCCAGGAAACGTCAGAGGGTCGATGCAGGGGTTCTAGAAGGGGTGATAAACCATTTAAGCCTCATGAACAAGCGCATGGTCTTTTAATGATCTGTGAAGTACTCGGGGCGGCGGTGTGTGTGTGTCCTCTTTCAGGAGCGGGCGGGGGGGGGGGGCACTGCCAGCAACTTGCCAGGCCAGGCAGTGTTCAACACTTGCATCACCCTTTCTCTGCCTGCTTTTGCGCTCCATGCTTCGGAAAGGTAAGAAAAAGAACGTGCATTTGAGTTTGAAATGTCCGATCCTGTAGCAGTACACTTGCAAAGCCCACACATGACAATAACCCGATTCAAGGCCCCATTCACCCGATTTTTTAAAAATATATAGCACTCCAATAAAGTGGGATTATAAAACTTTATTAACTTTTAAATATAACGAACGGAACAAAAACTGTAACAAACATTTAAACATTTTTGACAAAAAAAGCAACAATGGTCAGAAGCTGTCTTTTGTGCGAATAGTCCCAAGGCAGCACAACGTGCTGAGTTCTGGACGCCACCCAGGTGATGTCACCTGGGTGCCGCACTGGTTTTTGGGATCCTACAATGCAGCAAAGAAAAACAGCGTGGGGCGTCCCGGGTGGTGCGGAGGAGGCCTTGTCAGTAGCGGTCTGTTGTGCGAATAGTTCCAAGGCAGCAGAACGCGCTGAGATGTTGATGGCACCCAGGTGATGCCCAGTAAACTGCTGCACTGGTTTTGGTATCCTACAATGCTGCTCCGAAAATTGGCGTGGGGCGGCCCGGGGGGGGGGGCGTGGGGGAGGCGGCGTGAACGGGCCTCCCCAGGTGGCGGCCATCCAGCTGAGTTGCGCCCACTCTTGCGGCTACAGCGTCTCGCTCACCATGTTGTTGAGTTGCTCCCACTCTTGCAGTGCAGCGATAGGCGGCTGCCACATGACTCTTAAAATGGCGGACGGCTCTTCGGTTTTGGGCCTGGTCCACTAAAATGGCCCTGGGACACCTTGGAACTCGGACGCTTGCCTGCTAGGGCTTGGGCTCCATTCTCGAAAGCGTCCCCTCAGCCGTGAAGATTCTACAAAAGTCTTGGGGGCCCTCGACTCCTGCAGGCTTCCGGTGGGGAGCGGCTGCCATGATTGCTCGCGGAATGACCACGACGGAGCCACGAGATTGCATTCGGAATTCCACGGTAAGACCGCGTTCAACCACATTCCCGGTCCTTGTCAGTGTACACGTTATCTAAACCATTTAGGCTTTTTTATTAATTATCACTTCCTCATTCTTTATATTTTAGTAAACCTCCTGAATGACACACCCTACACCATTGTTGGCTACCGAATATCACATCAAACCGTGGCATTTTCCATTCTCATTGGCTGCATGTTATTGAACATATGAGCTTAAAGTTTCCCTTAGGTGGAGAGAGATAAGAAATATTCGTATATCCACGGTAAGATTAACACTTCAGTTTTACCTCGCCATTATTTGCGGGCTTTTTCATTTAGAAAACCTAGACCAGCAAAGTAACCAAGACTAGTAAAATAACCGGAACCTCATTATTTCTTGCATTTTAGAAATTTCATTTCTTTGAAAGGCTGCAATTCTCCGTTTTTACCAACTGCCACGGGATGCCAGATAATATTGTTGATACCGCTCCCATAGGTTGATGCACCTGCACATGTTTCCAGTATAACGGTAAGATAAGGACCCATTTGGCATTTGTAATCTGATTGGCCACTTTTTAGTGGCGAGCTTAAACCCCCTTTTATGAAATGTACCAACTACTCCCATGCTTCTTTCCTTACCACAGGTGCACTGCGTACTCAATACATTATCAAAATATAAATGAGTCGCCTAGCTTTCTTGCAGTTGTTTTAGAAGACTATTACATACACCATCAGAGTTTTTTAGGTAAGGAGATTTCTGTTCTACCTAGTACTGTCCTGGACATCTTATCCATTTAGCTATATAGACAGTATGAGATCCATCAATACCACTCTGGCCAATAATGATGGGCTCTTTCAGACGCCTGAAACCCTCACAGGCGACTGTTCACAGTCATACCTTTCTAAACATATCAAGGTACCACTTTTAAAGTATATGAACCCCTATTTTGATTCTTGCTGTTATCCATTTCGCGATTTTAGAGCACTTTTGCTCGCCTAACACTGCTCAAATATTAACCCACTAGTTTGTATCTTGTGTAGATGTATGTTTCAGCTATACAAGTAGGGATTATTGTCATGAAAGCACTTTTGATAACAGTTTGACATTTCTCTCGCTGTTATATTAATAATTAGGATTGTAACCATTTGGCCTTTTTAACTCTGTTCTTAATATGTTTTTCAGCTTTTTTTGTGGCTCCTGATGAAGGCGTTTTCCATAACGCCGAAACGCGCGTCGAACTACATTGTTTGCCACTAGATCTTTTTATGAAATTTTCTCAATTTGTGATTTAACGCTTTATCTTGTCTGTTGTTTTTAATTGAAATTTGCTTTCTTGCAACTGTGATATATGTATATGATTTATGTGTCATTAGGTTACCCACAGATTTGACAATGCAGTTTGAATCAGCATTTGTAATGTTTTTAATATGAATGTTTTTAATTTTCCTTTTGTAATAAATACAACTACACCTTTTTAATTACTTCATTTGTGTGCTTTCTGTACATTTTCCCTTTATTTCTTTAGTGTAGATACCTGGTATTTTTTTCACACTGATGATGTCACATATTACATCATTCATGACATGGTCAGTGACATCACTGATGACATCACTGATGACATCTCAAATGACATCACTGATGACAACATCCAGTGACTGTATGTTTCTGTAAAGTTAAAATATGTCTTACATATTGAAGAATGAGTGGATGTATAAATGTCTGAATGAAGGATTTAGTAGGTGCATGACTGATTGTATGAGGGAGTGATTAAATGTGTCTCACTGAGTGCATGGGTTAGTGATTAAACTGTATTAATTTGTGCATCATTATATCTGTTGTTCTGTAAACTGCTGCATGTGTTGATCAGTAGCTATATGAGTAACTATATGGGTTATTGATTGGTTGCCCAAGTATTTGTATGGGAGACTGAGTATGTGTGTGAGTGGCTGGGAGGTGTGTGACTCTGTGCATAGATGTGTGAACAGCTGATTCACTAGATGTATGGGTTCAAAATTGCATGTGGAAACAGCTGTATGGGTGGTTGACTGTGTGCATGAGTGTATTGGTGAGTGAATGGATATCTCAGTGCTACATGTCAAAGTAAGTACATATGTAAAACACAGTACATGTGAGAGTTGACATATATAAATAACTGTATAAGAGCTAGTGAATGTGTCAGTGGTTGCATGGATCATTGACAACTTGTATCAGTGATTGTATAAGAGAGAAAATATGTGTTAGTATATGTTTGAATAAGTAAAGTTTGTATAACTGTATAGTTGAGGAAATGGAGGTGTGATTGATTGTTTGCATGACTGACTAGTTGTGTGAGTAACTCCATGAATGAGTGACAGTCTGTGAGTGTCTGTTTACACCGATTGTATCTAAGGTTATATTAGAGTCTGAAGAGGTTCATCGTATTATCACATGAATGATATCATCAGTGATGTCATTTGATATGTCATCAGTGATGTCATCAGTGATGTCATTTGAGATGTCATCAGTGATGTCATCAGTGATGTCACTGACCATGTCATGAATGATGTAATATGTGACATCATCAGCAGTGGATTGCGGGTGCGCGATATATAGTTAGCGCATCTAACTATATATGGAATTTCAATGGTTTTATGAGAGTAAAATAAGGTTTTGTAAATGCAAATTCCTAACTATATATGTTCTATAACCAATGGTTTTTTCATTGAATATATATATATATATATATATATATATATATATATATATATATATATATATATATATATATATATATATATATATATATATATATATATATATATATACTTCCTCGCAGTATTGTGCGGCCTCAGTTGCTTGGCAATTTTGGGATATCTTTTATGTGGCGGTTCCAGGCCGTAGAGGGATCGCCCCATCCTAAGAAGTTTGTGGATGCGGACAAGGGGCACCTTCCCTCTGTAAATGGTACTGCGAGTTGTAATTTCAAACAGGCATAGTCTGATTAGGAAAGCCTAATGGAGGGCTTTAAAAGCATTCATCTTGCAAACAAATGTGGGAATGTAACCCACTGGAGGGGATAAATGGTGCTTAAATGGACTACGCAGCCCAGAATGCAATAACACCGGCACACCGAAGGCCAATTGAGGTACTGTGTAATTAAGGATGCAAGGAGCTGCTAGTCATGCACGTCACTTTTTTCCTGCTCATGAGGCCTCTGAAGAGATGGTGAAAGTCCATCGAAACGCGTCAGACCACAGGATGTATTACTGAATCGGAAGCTGCCTGTTTCTCGTGTATAAGGATGTTTCCTTCCTCTCAGTATTGTGCGGCCTCAGTTGCTCGGCAATTTTGGGATATATATATATATCAATCAGATACCATAATTGGGAAGGACCTGCAAAAACACCCAATGATAACATTCAGGAGAATAAGATCATTGAGAGACAGATTGGTCACAAGCCATCTACCAAAGGAGAAGTCTAAAGGAGAACTGCACGCCATGCATGGCTCATATCCATGTGGGAAATGCAAGGCCTGCAGTAATAGCCAGAGGGTACTGACCTATCAGGTGCCACATAAGGATTCTAAAATCAAAATTAACAAGTTTATCACTTGTTCTACCACATTTGTGGTGTATTGCCTGAAGTGCCCCTGCAGACTTATGTACGTAGGGAGCACAACGAAGGCAGTTAAGCTTAGAATCCTAGAACACCAACGGGCCATCGCCAACAAGGATAAAAGCTATCCGATGGCCCGACACTTTGCTAGTCACCACAACAGTAATAGGAATCTACTTAGCTTCTTCAGCCTAGACTGCATCCCTCAAGACATCAGGGGTGGAGATCTGAAACGTAGACTTAGACGATTGGAGTCACGATATATTATCGATCTCCAAACGAAGTCACCAGGAGGACTTAATGCAGGGGAAGAGCTACTATCACATCTATAACATGATCACCGTATGAATTGAATTGAACTGTGTCACTGTCTGAGAGATTTACATCTACGTAAAATGCTTTAAGAAATTAATTTGGTATACAGCTTGATCCCTTATGATGAATTAATATTGGAATTTGATTTATTAGTGTTATGTATAGATCTGGTCAATTATGATTTGCAGTCTCACTAATACGGCCATTCAGGCCTTAATCACTGAATTAATTCATCGAAGGTTTATGGGGTATAGAAACTTTTTCGAACTGTTTACCAGTGAAGTATATTGATTAGTCGTGCAATGCAACTGATGCTGATTTATGAATACTAGGTTTTGACTTTAAAACAATTAATTTGCCCATCCAGGGCTATAAGTCAATATTAGATAATCTAATTTAATTTAATTTGTAATGAAAAGGGTTGAATGATTTGTGCAGCATTACAGGCATTGCTAGAAATGAGTTTTGTTTTGTTTGTAACGAGCGTTATTTCACCATTCAAAGATGGCGCTTTAATTATGGTAATTGTCCGTTTTTACTTTCAATGATTAATGCTTTATTTTACTTCCGCCTTGCCGTCGCCAGCTGACACTGACGAAGGCAAGTGCTGAAACGCGTCTGTTTTTTGAATTTGTGCGCAAATAAACCGTATTTGGTTTAGACTGCTGTGAGTGCTGATTTGTTGCCGGTTTTCAGCCTGCGGAGCTCGAATATATATATATATATATATATATATATATATATATATATATATATATATATATATATATATATATATATTCCAAGCTCCAAGTTCTGCCGAAGAGACGGGACACTCGCGGGTGGGTGCAGTCTGCGGTGGCAGAACCCCCGCATTAACATGTAGCTCACAATCCTCACGGTTACGTTAGGAAAACAGCACTCGTGGGCAAGTTGGTTTAAATCTCCCGTTTTTTTATTATTTCAGAGTCAACAAACGCGTTTTGGCTACAAGCCTTCATCAGTGTTGATACTCGCGCGCGGGGCAGCAGTGTATTTAAATCCATATCACATGATTAATGCATAACATAGAAAGGGGACTTCAGCATACATGCAAAAGGTCGCACCATTTTGGAATGTACAATTCAAACCAGTTTGTTTACCTAGAATGCATACATCATTTTCATTGTACTTTGGCTTTGCACTGCTGTTTAAAAATAATATAATGCTGTGTATCGGCTTATCATCCCGAGTGTTGGTATCGCATCAAACGCTCTCACATATTTACCATAAATATGAGATACTGATGTTACACAGTATATCCACATATGTGGGTCTCAGGGTCTCGCCCTTGATCGGCAAATAACCCCTCGGTTGCCATACACAGGGGTTTGGATATGATGTATCAACCAACCTATTCGGGATGTAATGTCCAGAGTATAAATATACTTCGGCTATTGTCCCTCTTTTCAATTTTAACCATGTCACAAAAACAACATCATTATACATCCCGAATAGGTTAGCAGCTCCCCTTGTGGAAAAGTAATGCTGGCTCCCGAGGGACGTGGGGAGCCACCAGGGCCGTTGGGGGATTGGGGACCCACTAACGGTCCCCAACGGAGAGGGTCAGCCCTGGGGGATGGGGTCCCCAGGGCTACAGTGGCCCGGGAGGGGGCCACACTGCCCCCTCCCCAATATTAAAAAAATATATATAAAAAAACAGAAAGGCCGGCCTGGGGAATGGGGTCCACAGGGCCATAGGTGGCCAGAGAAGGGGGTCAATGCAGCCCTCCTCCAAAACATTTAAAATAAATTTTAAAAGCCATGCCCCGGGGCACAGGGCCCCCTGGGGCCAATTAAGGCCTCGGGATTGGGCCACGCGGCCCCCTTCCAAATTTGTTAATGTTTTAAAAATAAATTAGGGGCAGATGCTGAGGGATGGGGTCCCCAGGGCCAAAAAATTCGAAAAAGAAGGGGGATACACAGCCCCCTTCTTAAAAAATAAAAAGACGGGGCGTGGCCAAGATGGAGACGGAGTGAGGCGCTCTTTGCGTTCCCTCCGGCGCCGACTTCGACAAAGCACCGAATAGCACCCCCGGAGCCGTGCTTTGACCGGTGGTTCTGATGCTGGGGGGCACCGGAGCCTAGTGGCTGCAGTCTGGTGGCGGCGCTCGACCCTCGGAGCGTCCCGTGCGAAGCGGCGCGCTCTTGGAGCAGAGGTGGTGGAAGGCCTGGCCGACGCCGGACTGGCGTAGAAGTGACCGCCGACCGGAAGTGCAGGCAGGGCGGACGCCGCAAGGGGATGGCGGTCGGCCCGAAGCCTGGAGCGGGACCTCAGTAGCCGCCGGGATTGCCGGTGGTCAGCATTTTCCCCGCTGCCCCCCTCTCGTGTGTTGCGCTGTGAGGAGCGGCGGCGGAGGAGCCGGGGGCTGAGCGCGGATCGGCCACAGGGTGCGCGACCCGGAGGAGCAGTGGGCCCGCCGAGCGGAAGAAGGTGAGCGCCTGGGGGCAGCCGGAGAGGGCTCAGGATTGCGATCTGGAGCGCGGAGGGCGCCGCCGAAGCTGGGCAGCTAGGCAGGAACTGCGAAGGGGTGGCATTGCGCTCTGGCCGAGTGGCGAGGACGGCCTGGTGAAGGTTGAGCACCCCCCCTCTGAATGGGCCAATGGAGGTTTGCGGCCACACGTAGCCTACGCATGCAGTACACCTCGAACGGCGGCGGTCTGCTGTAGTGGGAGAAGCGAGGCATCTGGAGTCGCAGCTGCGGCCTACGTCCTGAGTGAGGTCCTACTCGGAAGACCTGCGCCGAACTGCGACCTTAGCGCCATACTATCGGGGGGCTGTGGCCCGGACGCGTGAGGCGCCCTCTGGTCTCTGGGAGCACCCGCCCCGCCGAACTTTGACCTAGTGGGGGCTATCGCTGGATCAGAAGGGCTGGCCATGAAGTGGAGCGGACCTGCTACAGCGGCTCTAGCGCCTCGAGGAAGGGCACGGGGAGGCCCGCGGTGTGGAGCGGGGGAGAGGAGCCCGTCTCGATCGCTTCGCCTCGCAAACGGCGACTGACGCAGTGGGTGGTGATCAACGGTGGATTGTGGTCAGCTTGGGGAGACGCTCACGATCGACCTTGCGATGGCGAACAACCAGAGGAGGGGGAAGAATGGCAAGGATGGCCTAACCAGGGGCTCCCAGCTCCCGCCGTCACCTGGGGCGAGTTCCTCCTCCGCATCAAAGGAGGATGAAGCGCCGGTCACCAAAGCATTCATGACTGAGCTGTTTGCATCCATTAAAGATGACATCTCCGAGCTGCGGTCCCAGCTCGCGTCGGATCTTAGGGAGGTGAGGAGAGACCTGGATGGGGTAGGCGAGAGGGTAGCCACCCTAGAGGACCATGATCTTAATCTGGCTAATGATGTCCATCAGCTGCAACAGGATGTGCTGCGTCTCAGGGAACAGAATCTGGACCTGCAGTCCCATGCAGAGGACCTGGAGAACCGCTCCAGGCGGAACAACATCCGTATCAAGTCGGTACCATGGGACGGGGAGTCTGGCGATCTGAGAGGCTATGTCCTGGCGCTGTTCCAGCAGATCTTGGGCGACGACGAAATCACTGATGTCAAGATGGACAGGGCCCATAGGGTTGGTCTTCCTAGGCACGGGGGGGGCCCTCCGCCGGACATCCTAGTCTGCGTCCACGATTTTCAGTTGAAAGAGCGCATTCTGAAGAAGGCTCGGGAGGCTACGTCTATCCTGTTTCGTGGACACCATCCGCAGTTGTACCAGGATTTGGCAGCTTCCACTCTGCGGAAACGGCGTGAGTTCAGACCTGTGACTACCTTTTTGCGGGACCGCAACATTGCTTATTCCTGGGGCCACCCGTTTCGCATCATATTTCGATGGAACAATAGGCTTGAACAGATCAGGTCCCTTCAAGTGGCAATGGACCTACTGGGAATCGACGGTCCGGATACTTCACCTGGCGATAGGAGTCCTTCTGCAAGGGGCCGGCAACGATCCCCCTCCTGGCACAGGGTGGGCGGGGAGGGGGGGAGGAGGGTGCCTGACAGGACCACCAGCATGCAAGAACGGGACGACGCGGTGGCCTCGGTTGCCACCGTCACGCTGTCTGCCTCTCAGCTTGGTTCCGGGGCGGCGTGATTTCTGAAGAATGATCTGACTAGCGTCGGAGGGGCGCACCCGTGCAGGTACCGTGGGTTCGTATGTACTTTGTGGGAAGACGCCCAGGTACGAGATCTGTGGGGGACATCGGCTGATGTCTCCTCGCCATCCCGTGGAGGACTCTTTTGGACTTTCGATGGTTTGTGAGGGGGTTTCCGGGGGGGGGAGGGCCTTGGGGGGACAGTTTGGGGAGTTGGGGTTGGGGGGGTGGGGGGGTGTTGGTGGTGACGCGGATGTGCTGTGGAATGTGCCACGTGACGGTGAATGGGAGGATGAGATGCGCTGTTGGTGCGGGAAATGCGGGGCAATTTGGCAATTTGGCAATGGGCTCAGGGAGGGGACTGCGGGGAGGAGGGCTGGCAGGAGCATGATTTCTGGGTGGTCTGTGATCAGGGGACCTTCAGGCAAGGGAGGAGGGCCTGCCATGGGATCTATCGAGGGTTCTTGTTTTTTATCATACGATGCCTGTTAGCTTAGGGACGTGGAATATCAAGGGGCTGAACTCTCCGCAGAAAAGGCAAAAGGTATGGAAATATATAACTGACCACCAATTGGATGTAGTGGGGCTTCAAGAGACCCATCTGGCGCGCAAGGATGAGCTACGCCTTAAGCATAAGTCGTATCCCCTGATATACAGATCCTCCGCATCCACAAAGCATAGGGGGGTGGCTCTCCTTTTTCGTGCTGCGCTGCATTTTCAGCCTGTTGCGGTGCGTGCGGACAGGGAGGGCCGCTGGTTGATGGTGAAGGGGCTGGTTCAGGGGAGGTTGTGTACTTTTGTTGTGACGTATCTTCCCAATACGGGTCAGAATAAGTTCTTGCATAACTTACTGCACAAGGTGGGTGATTTTGTTGAAGGGCACTTGTTCCTCATGGGGGACTTTAATCTGGTGTGGGACGGGGCGTTGGACTGCTCTGGCGCTCGCAGAACAGAGACTGGTGTATTCTCTGCATTGTCACAGCAAAAGGTTGCGGAGCTGGGGTTGGTTGACGGGTGGCGTTTTGTACATCCAACGTCAAGAGATTACACATTTTTTTCTCATGTGCACTACTCCTACTCACGATTGGATCATATATTTCTTAGCCAGGCCCTTAGGGGAGATGTCCTTGACTCTACCATTTTGCCACTCTCAGTTTCGGATCACAGCCTGATGGTGCTCACCTTGCGCTGGTCGTCGATCAGCGCCGGGCAGCGGAAGTGGTACTTCGCGGCATCGGTACTACGGGACGATACCTCTGATAAGGCGTTACGATTGGCCATTAGGGAGTTCTTTGCCCTCAATCCGACATCCGATACCTCAGTCTCCAACACATGGGATGCCTTTAAGGCGTCCATCAGGGGCACCTGCTTGGGCCTCAATGCACAAATCAATAGGTTGCGACGCAAGGAGCGGGAGGAACTGGAGGCTGAGCTGGCCCCCCTCGAGCAGGCGCATATACTCAACCCCACGAGGGTGACCCTCCGGCCCCTGACGGCGGTACGAGGGAAACTGAGAGCGCATTATAATAACAGGGCGGAATTCACCTTATTGAGGTTGGGCCGACAGTCCTACTCTTGCGGAAACAAGGTGGGACGGCATCTGGCCCGTCAGCTTCGTGATAGGCGGGAACGCGAGTACATTGGGGGGATCCGCAACGGTGCGGGACTGTTGCAACATAGGGACGAAACGAAGGCGGACATCTTCGGCCGCTTTTACTCGGACCTATACAAGGGGGATGGGCTGGATTCGGCCGCTCAGAAGGAGTATCTGGGGCGCCTGCCCCTTCCACGGGTGTCCAAGGAATGGAATGAGCTCTTAGGGGCTCCGATAGCCAGGGAAGAGGTGCTGGATGCCATCACGAACTTGAAGCTTCACAAGGCTCCTGGCCCGGACGGCTACACCGCCGTATTATATAAATCTTACGCCTCCGAACTGTGCGATTTCTTGGTCACCCTATTTAATGACATAGCCACCTCCGGTTCTTCTACTGGCTCCATGGCGGAGGCGATGATTACAGTATTGCCGAAGCCGGGGAAGGACCCCGCACAATGCGCCTCCTTTCGTCCGATTGCGCTTCTTAATATAGACGCCAAGCTATACTCGGCGATCCTGGCGCGTAGGCTACAAGACCTTATGCCGGCGCTAATCCACCCGGACCAATCTGGCTTCATCAAGGGGCGCCAGACACATGATAACACGCGTCGGGTGGTGCATCTAATAGAAAAGGCGGACAGATTCCGTATTCCGGCGGTACTAGTGGGTCTGGACGCCGAGAAGGCCTTCGACCGGGTGGATTGGGGCTTCTTGTTCAACACCATGACTGCCTTCGGATTTTCGGAATCCTTCATCACTATGGTTAAGGCTAATTACTGCTGTCCCCGGTCTCGGGTCGCGGTGAATGGTCATGTGTCAGCGTTCTTTGATCACACTCGAGGCACTAGACAGGGTTGTCCTCTGTCCCCCCTATTGTTTGCGCTGAGCATCGAGCCGCTTGCAGTGATGGTACGGGAGCATGAGGGGATCCGAGGCTTACCGTTCGCGGGGGAACAGCATAAGATTTCGCTCTTTGCGGACGATATCCTGTTCTCCGTTACGGACCCGGAACGCTCGCTGCGTTGCATTAGGGAGGTCTTGTTGGACTTTGAGGAGGTGGCTGGCTTCAAGGTCAACTACGGCAAGTCGTACATCCTGAATCTTACCCTCTCGCAGGTCGAAATGGATAGGGTACGACCGCTGACCCCGTTGGCCTGGGCCACAGATTCGATCGTCTACCTGGGAGTCCACCTGACCCCGACCGTGGGCGGGCTGTTCCAGGCCAACTTTCCGTCCTTGTTGGCAAAATCCCGAGCGGAACTGGACAGGTGGAAACCAAAGTTTTTGTCATGGCTGGGCAGAATCCATGCCGTGAAGATGGTTCTCCTCCCTAAATTCTTGTATTTATTCCAGGCATTGCCTATCCCCATTGATGGTGACTTTTTTAGGCAGCTTAAAACTCATATACTGCGCTTCGTATGGCAGGGGGGCCAGGCACGTCTTTCCTATGGGGTTCTACGCCGACCGAGATCCGAGGGTGGAGTTGGGCTCCCTGATCTGCAGCTATATTACAAAGCGGCTCAGCTAAGAGTGTTGGTGGAGTGGTCGCAACGAACCTCCGAGAAACATTGGCTCCATATGGACCGATGCGTGGCTGGCAGATCGATATGGGACTTAGCTTGGAAACCAAAGAAGGACCGCCCCCTCAACGCATACATAAGCACTCCTACGAGCACGGTGTTGAAGGTGTGGGACTCACTAGCTGGGGACGACCGTTGGACTACGTTCCCTTCACCGTTTACACCCTTGCACTTCAACCCGGCCTTCCCACCGGCGCTTCTAGAGGGGCCGTTTGAGGTGTGGAGGGAGGGGGGGTGTCGAGCATTGACCCATCTGTTCCATGGTCTGGACACCCTCACTTTCGCTAACTGTATGAGAGATTATGGGGTCCCTCGGACTGAACAATACCGGCATGCTCAATTGCTTCACTGGGCTACGTCTCCCGGAGTGTTGGGGGCGGCTACGAGACCGCCGACGCCTTTTGAAGCCTTTATATTACGGACGTCCGTCATGAAGGGAACCATTTCCTTCCTGTATCAATTATTACTTCAATCGACGATAACTCCTCGACCTCGTTATATGGGGCAATGGGAGGACATGCTGGGGAGAGACATCACGGATGTGGAATGGTCGGCGCTCTGGCGTGACCTGACACACTTTAACCATTCCTTGCATTTGAGGGAGGCCCACCTCAAGACGGTCATGCAATGGTACATGTGCCCGACTAGGCTCCACCGCATTTTTCCGGCGACCTCCGATAAGTGCTGGAGGGGATGCGGACTACTGGGTGACTTTCGCCACATCTGGTGGGACTGCCCGGTGATCCGACCGTATTGGGAGGAAATCCTCTCCCATATTAAGGACATATTGACTTACCCTATTGACGACTCCATGGCCTGTGTCCTGCTAGGTCTGCGGGATCCTGGCCTTGCCTACCAGACCAGGGCAGATAAAAAGATCTTGTGGCTATGCCTCGGAGCGGCGAAGCTCACGTTGGCTGCGGCCTGGAAAAAGAAGGAGGCACCGGCGATCTCGCTGTGGCATGCACGACTCTGGAGGCTGCTCAGTTTGGAGAGAGTGGCGGACATCTTCCTTGGCCAATTCAAGAATTTCAGATTTCAGTGGGGCCCCCTGGTTGACTTCCTTTCTAAAGGGTTACCGTCAGCAGTGTGTCCAGCCTCATTGAGGTCGCTGCACCTCTTCCAGGTGTAATGTGGTTGTGGAATGTGTGTATGTATGACTGGCGTCACCACCATGGGGGAGGGAGGGGGAGGGATGGGGGGAGTTTTCTGTTTTTGGTCTTTTGGGCTGTGGAGGTTCTGCTACCTGGATGTTTGACCCGCTTACATGGAAAATACAGGACTGGGGTCTGGCATAATGCGGTACTGGCTCTCTTAGCTGCCCTGGTCTACTGACAGGCATGTCGACCGCTATGTGAAGTGGTTCTAATAGCTGTATTGTTCCGCCTCTGGTCTGGATATGCCTATGCTATGTATTGGAGCTGTGCTGTTATGTGATTACTGCTTTTGAATCACTCTTACATACTGTGCGGCTCCTCCGCAGCCCTTTGTTCATTACTTTCTGCAACTCAAAATAAAAATTTTACAAAAAAAATAAAAAAAATAAAAAGACATCCATGGCGCCGCAGGCCATGCCCCCTCTTTTCAGCACTCTGCAAACGCCCCCCACCCCCCGGGCCGTTTGCAGATTGGGAACAAATTCCCCTTGAATATTGGGAGTCCTTGGGGCCAACTAACCCACCAGGAACCTCCAGTATGGCCAGGGGTCTGCGTTACAGAGAGGTGTTCTGAGGCCACGCCCCTTTTTACACCTCACTGCAATGCAGTTCTGTGGCGCTTAGTGGAGGTGGCTGGTGGGCTAGTTGCACCCCAGGGACCCTCAGAATTCAAGTGGAGTTAATCCCCCAACTTCAAATGTACCACGGGGTGCGTTTGCACAGTGGTGAGTTTGACATGTGTGCAAACACACCCTGTGGCGCGGTTTAAGTTGGAGAATTAATTCCTCTTCAATCCTGAGGGTCCCTGGGGGCCAACTAGCCCAACAGGTTCTTGCAGTAAGTGGCACTGCGCTACGTTGCAGAGAAGTGGTCCAGGCCGTTACACTTTTTACACCTCCCTGAAACACAGCTCTGTGGTGCTTACTGAAGGTACCTAGTGGGCTAGTTGAACCCTAGGGACCCTCAGGATTCAAATGAACGTAATCTCCCAAGTTAAAATGGCCACAGGACTTGTTTACACAGTGGTGAAGGGAGGGGGCGGAGCCTGAGATGACGTGTGCAAACACGCCCTGTGGTGCGTTTTAAATTTTAGAAATAATTCCCCTTCAATCCTGAGGGACCCTGGGGGCCAACTAGCCCGCCAGGTGCTTCCAGTGAGCACCACTTCACTGCGTTGCAAAGAGGTGGTCTAGGCCATGCCCCTTTTACACCTATCTGCAATGCAGCTATGTGGCGCTTACTGGAGGTACCAGGTGTGGTAGTTGGACCCTAGGGAACCTCAGAATTCAAGGGGGCTTAATCTCCCAACTTAAAACGGCCACAGGGCATGTTTATACAGTGGGGAAGGGAGGGGACGGGGCTTGAGGTGCTGTGTGCTAACACACCCTGTTGCACGTTTTAAGATGGGGAAATAATTCCCCTTTAATCCTGAGGGACCCTGGGGGCTGACTAGTCTACCAGGTGCTTCCAGTAATTAACACTGTGCTGCGTTGCAGAGAGGTGGACTTGGCCCTCACTCTTTTTATATCTCTCTGCAGACCCTCAGGATTCAAGGGGACTTAATCTTCCAACTTAAAACGGCCACAGGGCACGTTTACACAGTGGGAAAGGTAGGGGACAGGGCCTGAGGTGACGCGTGCAAACACGCCCTGTGGAGCATTTTTAGAGGCAGTTTTAATCCCCCTGCCCTATTATATACTAGGGGCTTACAGAGGAAGTCATGCTAATCACAGGGAGACCCCAATGCATAGTGTTCCCTAGTGTATGTAGGTGTTTTCACTGTATTCTAAGTGTCTTTTAACATAGCACTGGCTCTAGGACTGGTTAGTCAGAGTCAGTTACCACCAGAACTCGTCTGAAAAATTTGAGGTTACAGGATGATTTTGCAAAAAGGCTTCTTTCTGTTCTTCTGTTTGTTCTTTCTGCATGTTTTCCTTCTTCCTGCACTTTTCTTCCTCTTGGTTGACTTCTGTTGCTTCTTTCTGCATTTCTTTTTTTTATTTCTGTGCGTTTTTTCTTTTTTCTTCACATGTCCTATCTCTGTAGGCATAGTTAGGAATTAGCATTTAAAAAACCTTAGAAATTCACTGAAAAAACCATAGGTTTCAGGGGCGTTATAGTTAGCTGGACATTTCACTTGTACAAAACCATTGAAATTCCCCTGTTATAGTTAGTTCAGCTAACTATAACTTGCGCGCCCGCAATGCACTGCTGATGACGTCACATATTACATCACTCATGAGATGGTCAGTGAGTTCACTCATGACATCACTGATGACATCTCAGATGACATCACTGATGACATCATCCAGTGAATGTGTGTTTTTCTGAAAATTAAATATGTTTTATATATGTATATCTCAAGGTCGATGGAAAAATATATGGGTATATAAGTGTCTAAATGGTTATTTATTTTTTGTAAAATTTCCATGTAATGTATCAACAAAGGCTTCCCACGTGGCCCCAGGAAGCAAAAGCGACACACTCTAACAGGTCACAATTATTTTAATTCACACTGGCAACACGGACACATCTATTCGGAACGTGATTGGAGGACTATATAACTATTTCACTTGTGGTGCCCGAGTAGCCATCTTGACGCTGGAATCCTTGAGAAAGGCAAAATGCTGAATCGCGTTGGGGAGGCAGATGTGTCCGTGTTGCCAGTGTGAATTAAAATAATTGTTACTGGTTGGACTGTGCCGCTTTTGCTTCCCGGGGCCATGTGGGTAGCCTTTGTTAAGATATATATATATATATATAAATATATATAGTAACA